>NC_142769.1:16007853-16037853 GCF_988280905.1 Pimephales promelas
GATCACAAAAAATGCCATAGTGGTCTTTTCAAATTCTCTCTCCGCTTCCTCCCTCTGGTCATCCTAAAAACATACAAAAACAGAGAGCAATTGAGGGACTGTGGAAGAAGAAAAAAAACCCCAGCCCCAAAATTTAGTTAGCTGTACTACTAAGGTCAATGTAGAGCCCAAACATCTGTTGTTAACTTTAATTAAAATATCTTCAATAAAATTTGTAGGGTTTATTACAAGAGTAGAGTAAGTGATGACAATTTTCATTTTTGGGTGACGATGTACTTTTACACTCTCTTTAGCTTTGAAAATGCTTTTAAACACTTTCAAAGGCTCCCAGTTGCTGACCATTGTAGACAATCACAGACATATTTGTTGAGTGCAGTACCACAATGGCCAATCAGAGGCATTTATCAATCCACTCAACAGTGTTCAAAATGCATTTTGGGGTGAACCAACCCCTATTAAAGGAGTAATTCAAGGGATGGGCAACGATTTATCGCGATTAATCGTTAGCAAAATAAAAGTTTGTGTTTACATAATATATGTGTGTGTAGTGTGTATAATTAATTTGTATATATAAATACCCACACATGCATGTATATATTTAAGAAAAATGGGTTATTAACATGTCAAATATTTATATTTATATATAATATTAATTATGTATAAATATATATAAAGTATATACATGCAAATATTTCTTAAATATATAGATGCATGTGTGTGTGTGTGTATTTATATATACAAATTAATTATACACACTACATACACATATATTATGTAAACACAAACTTTTATTTTGCTAACAATTAATCGCGATTAATCGTTGCCCATCCCTAAGTAATTCAAAATAAAAATTCTGTCATCGTTTAAATTTCTCTTGTCATTTCAAACCAGTATGAATTACTGTACTCTGCAGAATTTTGAACAGCGTTGGTGACAGAACAGCACAGCCCCCATTCACTGTTATTGTATGGACACAAAACCAATGCAAGTGAATGGGGGGCTCTTAAAGGATTAGTCCACTTAAAAAAAACCTTTTGCTGATAATTTACTCACCCCCATGTCATCCAAGATGTCCATGTCTTTCTTTCTTCAGTCGAAAAGAAATTAAGGTTTTTGATGAAAACATTACAGGATTTTCTCCATATAATGGACTTCATTGGGAACCAAACGGTTCAAGGTCCAAATGACAGTTTCAGTGCAAACTGTTCAAAGGGCTTTAAACGACACCAGACGATGAATAAGGGTCTTATCTAGCAAAACAATCGGGCATTTAAAAAATAATAAGTTTTATAAGCACAAATGCTCGCCTTGCTCTGTTCTGTGATGCACGTTCGTTTCAACATAATTGTGTATTACGTGACGTCACGAACGCGTATCACAGAACAGAAAATTGAAACTCATTTGGACCTTGAACCATTTGGGGTTTATTGAAGTCCATTATATGGAGAAAAATCCTGGAATGTTTTCATCAAAAACCTTAATTTCTTTTCGACTGAAGAAAGAAAGACATGGACATCTTGGATGACATGGGGGTGAGGAAATTATCAGCAAAACTTTTTTTAAAGTGAACTACTCCTTCTTCAAAATACATTCTTTTGTATTCTGTGGTAGAAAGTCACACAGGCCGATGTGTAAATGATAACAATTACTTTTGAGCGATATGTCACTACCAAACTTACTAAATTAAATTAAACAAAATTAAATTGCGCGAGAACTGAAATGAAGTAGTTGAAGGAGATCGCAATTCTCGCGCATGCGTCGTGGAAATCTAAGGAAGTCTCGTTTCAGGCCAACAAGGAAGAAAAGGAATAGTCGAATAAAGTCGTTATTTTTGTTTGTTTTTTCGCACAAAAAGTATTCTCGTCACTTGATAAACTTATAGTTGAGCCACCGTAGTCACCTGGGATATTTAAACATTTTCTTCATTGACTTTCTGGGCCGTCAAGAGCCAGTCCCTTAGGAAGCCAATGTGGTAGTGAGACAGCTCTCAAATTTAATCAAAAATATGTTCATTTGTGTTGCGAAGATGAACGAAGGTTTTACGGGGTTGGTACAGCATGGGGGTGAGTAATTAATTACTTAATTTTCATTTTTGGGTGAACGAACCCTTTAAGGCAAACATGGTTGGACAAAATTTCAGCAATTTGTCTACATTACCTGGTATTCTTTGATCAGACAGCTTGCATCTTCACCAAGGTACATGATCAGGCACTTCAGCAGGCACTCTCTTCTGACGTCTATGTCCGGACTCTACAAAATGTATTGTTTTTATTAGACCAAAACACTACTAAATTGATTGCCACAAGCAATTTTGTTCTCATGCAACCAATATCTGATCCATAACTTTTATAGTATCCTTAGTTTTTTCACGAAGGAGTCCACCTTCGCTCCTGATCACCTGGAGAAGCTGAGAGCTCTGTCTGTCCAAAGAGGCCATAAATCTTGATTGCAAAGGTAAGGTCGTGATAAGAAAAAATTCGGCATTAATCTACAAGAAAGAGAAACAGAAAAAAGTGATTTTACTTTCAGAATTAGTTGTAAAAAAAAAATACATAGACACACAAAGCATTAAACAACAAAAGTTATAATTAGGGCATCCAAGACATTTTCAAAAATACTACATACCAAAATTCAATTATAAAAACTATGGTAAATTCAGGATTAGTCACATTTAAAAAAAATTCATTACAAATAAATGCTTTTACCTCCTCTTGTTGAAACAGAGCTGGCCATCCAATGCACTAATGGTTCTGATGTGATATTTCTGTGAAACTATTCGCTGCTGAAATAGAACAAAACCTGTCAATCACTGTATGATTAACTTAATGAATCTATGATGTAGGCTAATTACATCGCACGTACATCTCTGGTTTGAGTGCAGATTTCAGTGAGAGAGCGCGCGCGCTCTGAACTAATCTTACGCGATGACTAATCTGAACAACTTTTGATTATTAGAAATTGCATTCATAAACTCAAAAGAATCGCGTGTGTTTGTTCTAATGTGCAACGCGATTATCGTATAAGAGATGCCTTTTGAGAAGACTCAACCCACCAAAATGATAGAGGGAGTAACATTACTTTGTTACACACCACAGCTGAAACCCACACGCGAATGGCGGGTGTTAATGTCAAGCCCTGATATATTATGTTTATAACACGCCCAAACATATGTTTAAAATTACTTACCAATTTTCTTGCTTCCCGTTTTCCCACGCTGAGTTCTTCCATGCGGTTTAACAAGATGGCGGAAAGCTGAACGTCTCACGCACGACCACGGCACGGATGACGTCAGAAGTCACGTGACAACGGAAACCAATATTTTTACTTTAATTTAAAGAAATCCATTTACTTTACACTAACAATACTTACTTTTAATTTAAATCAACGAAAAATTTTACATTAAACTGATGGCTAGATAGAAAATTAATTGTTTTGTGTTACATCAAGTATAAAAATTTCTTTAGAGTAATGACATGCCTTGTTCACTTTTTTCAGTGTACGTCCCTGTATGGCAAGCCCTTTTAACATTTAAAAGCTAAGTTTGCCTATGTTAATCGGAATTAACATTGTAGATATCAACAACGTCTTTCTGTCTAGTCGTAATTACTGTACATTTGAGATAGTTTATATTATCATTTAAGATATCTGTAACATAATTGTGACTAGTCGAAATGACAGAGTATGGCAAGCCGTGTTAACATTTAATCATGAAAGGGCCAAAGCCTTCGACACCGCCACCCGGGTGCCTTTAGGTAACTAAAGGAACCAGGGTTGCGGTGCCACAGGCTTGGGCCCGTCATCGCTGCTCGCAGCTTTATTTCAGGTTTTTTTACCACAATTCTGAAAGGACCCGAAGACAAAAACCATATATATATATATATATATATATATATATATGTTTTTGCCTGCCGTCACCGTGTCTCGCCTTATAGTGTTATCAGTATTATTTTGGACAAAGTTTTGCACACTTCAATGTACACTTAAGCATGCGTCGTGAATTAAAAATTTGGAAACGGGGTTGTTACTGCAGTAATATCACGTTCAGTGCTATAAATCTCTCCGTTCCAGAATATTTAATTCATAACATCAATCTTTGATTCAGGAGTTTGTGCAACCGGAAAGTATGTGAGAAGTGCTATCTAAATTACCTTTCGGGCTTCGTTCCGCCATTTCACCTCAACTTCAAGTGCGAGGGAAAAAAACATAGCTTCTGTATGGAAAGCAATTAGCAATTTTAATTGGTCGTCAATTCACTGAGTCTGTCTGCGTATTGTAGCAACGAGCACAAGACTGTGCTGTTGTGAATCCAGTGGGAAAATAGATCTCGTGTAGGCTATTGTATTGTTTATATATTTCGTGTGTCTATGTGATAGAAATATTATTTGATGCAAATAATTTTAGCCGGCTCAGCCAAACTTTATCAGCTGGCGGCTCAATTTGGCTTACGAGATTATTGGCTGGCGGCGGCTGATATTCGAAATGGTGCAAATGGCGGCACCTGGCGGCGGCTTCGGGATCTAAGTACGAGTTAGCTTGATTACTTGCAAAGAATGGTAGCTAGCTAGCAGCCAGATAACAACGTGCAACCTACAGTTTAGTGTCCCAAATTGTTCAAATTGAAATGAAACTAAAAAAGAATTAAGAGCAGCAAGCTAACGCAAAACAAAAAAACTGTGCCGTTAAGATTAACGCCCTTGGACATTCGCGGCAGTAACCACAGCAGGTTTGTGAAGTTTAAGACAAAACGCTAAACTACCAAACACTATAAGTACACATGGACATAGAATTCACTAGACTGGACGAACTTACCTTCAATTTAGAGGAGATGGGTTCACCAGCGATCATGACGGCGATGCAGGCTGAATATCTGTGCCGTTATTTTCTGCTTGAAAAACAAGCCGAAATCGCGCCGAATGCCTGGCATGTTGCCTCAGCCAATCAGAGTGGCTGACGTTACTGGTTGGGTTATGATGATATGCTGCCTCAGCCAATCAGAGTTCCGTTCACTGGTTTTTGACTCAGGTTGGTTGAAATCCAAGCTCTTAATATAGCTGTCCTCGGCTGTCCTTGACTTTTCTCCTGCTGTTAGTTCTTTTTAAATTAGGAATAAGGTGGATATACCTAAATAGGCTACCATGAAAAATAAAAATACATATATGCATAAATAAATAACTTGATTAGGCTACTTAAAATAAATAAACCAGTAAAAAAAATTTAAAAAACAAAAACAACAAACATTTTCATTTCATTTTCATTTTATTGTTTATTTTTACAGGGACAATGCACAATTAAAAGTAATTGCACCAGAATTAGCTAATAGCTAGTTTACATCTGCTGTCCCTGGGCAGGAAAACAAATAAAATAGCATACATTACATATACACCACATGAAGCATCACAGTACATATATGTAGATTATAAAATTTAAAACCAAAATATAAATCAAATAGAGTACAGTTCAGTCATTAGTGGTTGCAAATTTGTTTTGATAGTAGCCAGTGCTTGAGCTTATTTTTAAAGATTGAGTAGCTATTCAGGCTGCGAATGTTTGTAGGTAGGGAATTCCACAACCCCACTACTCTAACTGAGAAAGCTTTTTGCCCAAAGGCTGTTTTTCTGTACTGTGGTACCAAATCTCCCCTGGCAGATGCTCTAGTCCTACCTGCATTTCCATTATGGGTCACACATCCCTGAAGAGGGGGTGGGGCAAGATTATGCATAATTTTGTACATCAGGCACACATCAGTATAAAACACAAAATTATTCATATTTAAAAATTGCAACTTTTGCAAAATCGTACAATGATGGAAGTCCTTTGGTTTTTTATCTAACACTTTCATGATTTGTTTATGCAGGGAGTGCACAGGTTTAAGTGTAGTTGCATCTGCTTGCGACCAGCATGTTATATAATACGACAAGTGAGGTAAAATCAGAGTATGTACTAAAAGAAGTGCAGCTGATTCAGAGAGCTGGTGCCTGATGCTTTTAAAATTATTCAAATTGAATTTAACATTATTTATAACCCTTTTTACTTGCTTTTTAAATGACAGGTGTTGATCTATTATTATTCCTAAATATTTAACATGCGTCACAAATTTAATTGCTTCACCATTTAATATGATATCTGGATTCACAGAGTTTTGTTTTCGCGCAGTGAAATACGTGCATACAGTTTTACTTATGTTAAGAGACAAACAAGACTCATTTAACCATTTTGAGACTTCCACCATTGCAGATGAAAGTTTTTTTGCGACTAGTTCTTTAGTTCCTGCATGAGTAAAAAGCACAGTATCATCTGCATACATTATAACATCTATACCTGGACATGCTTGAGGCAGATCATTAATATAAATACTAAATAAAATCGGTCCTAAAATTGACCCCTGAGGAACCCCCGTAGGACAACTAGCAAATAAAGAACATTTATCACCCACTCGTGTGCATTGACTTCTATTACTGAGATATGATTTCATCCACATCAAGGCAGCATTTGATAAATTAAAATTCTGAAGTTTTGACATTAAACAGCTATGGTTCACTGTGTCAAACGCCTTTGTGAAGTCTAAAAACACAGCTCCAACAACACCACCTTTATCAAGTTTACTTCTAATTTGTTCAACAAAATAACAATTAGGTATAATATAAACATCTGTTTATAACTGTGAATTAACATCCAAATATGTTATCATATATTTTGAAAACTGCTTCTGTGTGTTATGATGAATCTTATAATTTTATTAGGAAAATTTCATATTCATAAGAGTAAATGAATCATTCTAAACCTTGTTTGAAGTTTTTTTTTTGGTCTGATTTTCAGTTTTCAGTATATTGAGTCTCTCAAATGTATTGATAAAAAATGTAGTGATACAATTGTATTTGCTAAAGAATATTGAAGCTAATTGAAAAGTGAATTAATGTGTATGGTATTTTCTTTCTTAGTACAAATTACTGGTTTCTAACTTTCTCTTAAATCATTATATTATACATAATAGATAGTCCTTTTCCCCTTTTTATTTTATTTGTTCAATTCTGTCCTATTTTTATTTGTTTCTTATTTATTGTGAAATTATTATTTGTTGATTGTTATCTTTTTGGATGTCATGTTATTGTTGTAATTGTTGTGCGTTATGTGTAATGTTGTTGTAATGTGTAAAAAAAAAACAACACAAAAAAACGGCAATTAGGTTATACTGAGCCTGATCTATTTCTACCAGAGATTGTCTTAGAATGAAGGTATACCTTTAAGAAAAATGTTACCTGAGGTGAAACTCCCCTTCCCTTATTTGCATGTGTACGGTTCACAGCATTTTCATTTACATGTCAAAGCCTCCTCTAGAATTAGGAGAAGGGGGGTCATGGGGGGACAACTGGTAAGCAAGGCCCACGTCAATTTCCGGCAATTCACGGCAGTTTTGAGTGTTGCCTGTAAATTGCCGTGTGCAGTCGTAAACCTGAACTTCCACGACAATCTACAGTGCCACTTACTGACGAAAATCCCACTTTTCATGCAGTGTTAAATATCAAACAATAATTACCAACCAAGGTGACTGCTCTGTCAGGGACCACACGAAACAAATAGAGCAAAAGCTGCTTACCTTGTTTTTGGTCGACCTTTTGTTTCGTGGGGTCACCAGCAGGGGTCGTCACCACGGCTGCTCCCCTCTCGAAGCTCCTGGCTGGCTCGCCAATTATGTTGTGGCCAGTGATGTTTTCCTCAGTGATGACGATAACGTAAAAATTTCGTTAACGCACCGTTTTTTTATGACGATAACGCGACGATTACTAGCTAAAAATAGCTCTGAGGTGACTAAAACATGACGAGACGTTTTTGAGGTTTTTGTTGACGAGACGTAACGAAATTGATTATAAGTCTGACGTTCACAATGCATGTAATTTATGCCCGTTTTGCGTGAAATCGGTCTGTATGGAGCTAAAAATAAGTATCAGCAATGCTGCCGTTTCCTATCTCGTGTGCCCAGCGCGCACCAGATTCCACACAACAACACAGGGTTTAATGGTAGTTTTTGTACCAATAGAGTAGGACAAAAACTAGGATAAAACCTGTTGGAAAGCATATTTTGCAGCGATGTTTGTGTGAGCATATCAGTGAACATCCCTGACCACTCGTGAGTTTGACGTCTTTGTAAACGAATGTTTAATGTGTTTTATGAATGATTGTGTGGGTGCTAACACACAAACCTAAAATTCTCGGGACAACAGCATTTGTCCAAATTTCTATCTTAACCATTCTATTTCATCAGAAACGATCTTAAAACAGGGCTTTAAGTGTAAAATACCGAACTAACCAAGACCAAATACAGTGTTTATTCAGGGATTGTCTTATTCATTTTTATGTTCAACACACACCAAGTGTCATGTTTGTTTCACACTTTATATTCGAGTATGCATTCTTTGTTCAATGCACCTCAGTATTGGATATTTATTTTATTATTTTGTTTCAGAATGTTTGCAACTTTGCAGTTTGCAGTTTGCACAAGTAAAGATAGACTGGGTTGTATAGATGTTTGTGTTTACAAATAATATGCATATTATTGTTGCATACTACTTTTTTCATTGCACTTTAGCAATTTCTCAAATAAAGCCACAATTGCCAAAGTAAGAATGTTTTTATGCTTGGCTTTTTTGGAGTAAAACAGTGTTACCACTTTATCTGTGTACTCTAGTAGCTCAACGTTTTTGCTGTTTAAACTTTAGAAGTTTAAAAAAAAAAAGACTACTTTTTTTTTACTAAAATTGATTAAACTTGACTAAAACCTTTTGGTGTTTTTGTCGACTAAAACTTGACTAAAACCTTTTGTGTTTTCGTCGACTAAAACTTGACTAAAACTATTAAGTTTATAAGTGACTAAAATGTGACTAAAACTTAAAAGCATTTTCGTCCAAAAGACTAAGACTAAAACTAAAAGGGCTGCCAAAAACAACACTGGTTGTGGCAGATTTTCAGTCTCAATTCAAATCATCAAAGTCTGGTTCAGGTCTTGAAAAAATTGTGCAGAGTCAAGGTTTCAGGTCTCAGAAGAAGTTAATTTATTTGAGTAGGTCAACAAAGTGAGATGTGGCCAAGCATCTAATTTTACAATGGTCTGCACACATTCATTCTTATACCTTGTGGTACCCAATTAGCGCTCAAATTGTATCTTTTCTCTCTTTGCTCCTCCTTATTACTCCTCCCAGATTAAAAACACCTGCATCATCATTTTACTTTTAATTGGGACAACCTTCTTTGCGCATGCTTATCATTTCTTTTTAAAAAATGGACATCTGTATTAGTGTCTTTTTACACAATGGGCTCCTGTATTAGTATCTTTTTACACAATGGGCTCCTTGTTTCAGTACGCTTTTCTCTGTGGCACATTGTTACATTGTATACAATTTGTTTCTCTCCCAGTGCCTTCCAATACCTGCATCTGTGCTACAAGTGTTTTTTTTTTGGGGGGGGGTACTTTTCCACTCTCTCGTCCCTGTCCTCATGTGCCCTATGATCCTAGTTTTTTTTCTGCTTGGCATTACATCACATGCACGCTTCTTTCACATGTACATAGGACAAGCAGAATTCTCCAACAAGGGGTGGGCAAATAATGAATTTTAATTATAGGGTAAAACTACCCCTTTAATGTTTACATACCAAGAAATATAAGACGTGAACTCTGGCAAATGTAGATTGCTGGACATCAGAGTTGCAAAGTCCTGAAACAATTTTTACAAAGGACAGCACAACCATGATCAACAGAACCTAAACATTAAATATAGGCCTATTACATATGAATGAGATTTGTTGAATAATCTCCGCTTATCTGCTTCAATGTTAACACCAGTATCCTTCAATTTCTCTTTGAAGTGTGCGAGTAGTTGTAGGACCATGGGCATAGCAATCAGAAATACTACATTTGAAAACAGCTGGAACATGGATTTTAATGTGCTGGCAAAATGCTGACACATGATTCAAAGGACAATCACAGAACTGACAGCATTTTTGTTACCACATAGCAAGATAGACTATGTAAATGCCATTAACTTCTGTTAGCACTGGACCATCATCAGATTACAAAGCCTGAAACGAAAAAAAAATATATATATTTCAAAGGCAGGTCATGCAAATAACATGGTAAATGTTTCCAAATATGTGAAATATCGTACTTGGTAAAATGGTGGAATAGAGTAAATTTTTTTTCACAGCAAACCACGTCAAAAACAAACCGGTAACACTTTATTTGAAGGGGTGTGCATAAGACTGACATGACACTGTCATAAACATGACATAACACCTGTCATGAACATGAAGGAGTCTTTATGAATGTTTATGACTTTTGTCATTAAGTGTCATTCGTTAAATTATGACACTTCTAATGCAAAGTTGACATTGTTTAAAATGTCTTTTTTATGACAACTTGACATTAACCAAGACAAAAATGTCTTAATTATGACAACTTGACATTAACCAAGAAAGAAATGTATTTGTTATGACAACTTGACATTAACACAGACAGAAATCTATTTGTTATGACAACTTGACATTAACCAACAAATGAACAGGTCTAATTATCAAACTTAAAGAAGTTTTTTTTAGCTTTGTATTAACATTACATTACCCTGTCATATGTGGTTGGTTTTCACTTTGGCCGTCATGACACCATAACTCTGTCATGAATATTTTACTTGTCCTCAAGTAAAGTGGAACACATTGTACTAGTTACAAAGATGTCATTAAGGGTTATTACACTGTCAAATGCTTTAACAACAGTGTCATTAATATGTCCCTTTACCTCAAGTAAAGTGGAACACGTTGGACTAGTTATAAAGATGTCAGGTTGACAGGTTATGATTTCTTGGTTAATGTCAAGTTGTCATAACAAAGACATTTCTGTCTTTGTAAATGTCAAGTTGTCATAATCACGACATTTTTGTCTTTGTTAATGTCAAGTTGTCATAACAAAGACAATTTAAACAATGTCAACTTTGCATTAAAAGTGTCATAATTTACCGAATGACACTTAATGACAACAGTCATAAACATTCACAAAGAATACTTCATGTTCATGACAGGTGTTATGTCAGTCTTATGCACACCCCTTCAAATAAAGTGTTAGCAACAAACCATTTGTGTAAACGAAGTAGAAATTAAATGCATATATATTATAAAAAGCAGATCATGCAAATTACATATGTTGTCTATGTACAATTTTGAAGTTAAGTTAGATGGCAAACTTAACTTCTTTCCCGTGGCAAAGTGATTTTTTAATTAAATGCAACACATTTAATCTTATGTATTAACTCGTTTCATCTGACTCCATAAAATGAAAAGGTTTATCAATGATATCTGTACATCTTTTAATACGCTAATGCTCAACTATTCCTTTTAACTCTAATGAAAATAAAGTCAAAGTATGTTAGAATAATCAATTATAACAATTTATTATGTCAGGTAAATGTATTATTACAATTTCATAAGATAACCAATGCAAACCATCAAATATTTCTAGAACAAAGAAGAATCCTTTTACCTGACGAGGGTACGTGAGCTGGGAGTAAAGCCTCACGGACTGATCTGAAAACAAACAACAGCCCAAAACCCTTGTTGCATTTCCCTTATAAAGCGCTCATTTCATATTTAAGTTCCAGTGGAAATTTACTAGAAGGTAACCATTTGCTTAGTTGTAAATTGCATTCAGACAAAAGGCCAGAAGGTGTTAACTCAAAGACACACCCTTCTGTGTGCAAGATATTTCTATATTCTTAAAAACCTACCTTTTCTTTTACTTCTTTGGAAATGAGACATTATTACCAGTCACCCTATGACCTTCAAAAAGATATCATTAAAGATTATCACATTCACATTAAAAACATATTCTTGTGTGAGCGATTTCTGCAAGTGTGTGTGTGTGTGTGTGTGTGTGAGAGAGATGTTCACATGTTAATTTGAAAGCAAGGTCTTTGTTGCTTTGTCTTCAGATGACTCTGGGAAAACTGAGTTTCAGTTTTCTAGTCTTAAAATAGTGATCAATTTTTCTTCATGTCTTGGATCACTCCTACCAGGGATTATACTTGAAGCCGTTGGCAGACCCTTAACCAAAGGCTTCCACAACCCTTTTTTCTGAACAAGCTAATTTAGGCCAATTTTGGACCATTTAGTCTCATTGAGTCAAACACCCACAGATTTTCAAACAGGTCAAACATAATGAAGCAGATTCCATTCCACCCTAGACCTGCACTGCATCCAGACTTTTCTTTGGACCTTAAAATGGCTGAAATTAAACCTACAAAAGGTCATCACCTCTAGACCAGCTGCAGAAATAGACATTTTATTTGTTACAAAACAACTTGACAGTTGCATTCTTTGCATTTTTTACACTCACATTTAGAACTGCATAGAATCTTGGCTTTTTAATAGATCACTCATTAAATAGTGTATACATTTTTAATAGGGATGTGAATTTCTGCCAAAAATGGCATTCGAAAATCGAGGAGCAAAAGTCGATTATCGTTCGAAAATCGGAGAAAAAAAAAAAACGCACTCACACAATAACAGAAAGGGAGGCTAATTCCATCTTTAGCGATTTATTAATTGAACAAGTGACATGTTTTCGTCATTTTTTTAACACAGAAGAATAATTGGAAGAAGAAAAAACTAAAAGCACAAAAAACGATTTTGCATCGACAAACCAGATGCTCGCTCGATCAAAAAATAATATCATGTAATAATGTTTTTATGCGAACCTGCCTTGTAACCGGCAACAGCCGACTTTTTAAACAAATTCGTTTCGATGAAGATAAACTATTCATAGCATAACGCTTATGTCATATTCTTGTTCAGAAAAATTAGCATGTCATCAACATGTTCTGGAAGGAGACGCGAGCGCAACCTGTTGACGATTAGTCCAGCCGCGGAGAACACCCGCGCGGATGGCACAGATGTCGCAGGCACACTCAAGTAGGAGATTGCTAACTTTTCCAGGCGGGGATATTTCTTCGCGTTGGCCTTCCACCATGTTATGGGATCAGCGTTCATTGGTGGGCATACTGTATCTTGGCAGTATTGCAAGAGTTCGGTTGTCGCTGTTGCTGTCTGCTCGATGTTATCCTCGCCAAACAAGACCGCAATCGCTGCAGCAGAGAGGGCGTCATTTTGTGGATTTTTAGCCGCCGGTGGTTCAGTAGGCATTTCTCCCGATTCCCGATTCAGTGCATTCACGACAGTGCTCTTCTTCTGTTGTTTGTTTACACTATGTTCAAAAAGCTGGTATCCTAGATCGCCCAGTAGTGGGTTTCATGCATGTTAGTGACACCTTGTGTCCCTAACAGGAAAATACCTTGCTCCGCGATCTGTGTCAGTAGGCGCTGCGTCAATTATGTTAAATACACATTGGAATTATTGCACGAAAATATAACGATATTCGAAAAAGCTATTTTATGATCGAAGTTCGAACGCATTTCGACTATTCGACCATTCGAAGATCGTGACTCATCCCTAATTTTTAATTAATATTTTAACTAAAGCCAGTTATGCTTGTTTTCTCTAATATTTTGTTTTAACGTGAAACAACAGCGTATAATGAGGCAACACTGCTTGTGTACAGTTTATGCAATGTATTGAAACAATAAATATTATATTCTTTTTCTGACAGGGAGACATGGGAGAGCAGGGGCCAAAAGGTGACACCGGAGAGAAGGTCAGGCTGAACATAATATCTATACATATTTAATAGTATAAACATGCTGAACTATAACATGATTAACTGGGGGTGTATGGACCGTGATATTGTGACATTGCTAATCATAGAACATCATTACTACACTGTGGACTGTGAAATTAAATTCACAAAGATTAAAATAATTCAGTCAAATTGTTTTATGCTGAAGAGTGTACTATTCATTAGGGCCCAAGCCCTGAAAGGGCGAAGGCCCTATTGTTTTCCATAGGATTATTATTAGGGCCCAAGCCCTGAAAGGGCGAAGGCCCTATTGCTTTCCTTAGGATTCTTATTAGGGCCCAAGCCCTGAAAGGGCGAAGGCCCTATTGTTTTCCTTCCGATTATTAGGGCCCAAGCCCTGAAAGGGCGAAGGCCCTATTGTTTTCCTTAGGATTATTAGGGCCCAAGCCCTGAAAGGGCGAAGGCCCTATTGTTTTCCTTAGGATTATTAGGGCCCAAGCCCTGAAAGGGCGAAGGCCCTATTGTTTTCCTTGGGATTATTAGGGCCCAAGCCCTGAAAGGGCGAAGGCCCTATTGTTTTCCTTAGGATTATTTATTATTAGGGCCCAAGCCCTGAAAGGGCGAAGGCCCTATTGTTTTCCTTGGGATTATTAGGGCTGTAGCAAATGCAACATTTAATAATATACATCAAATGTATTTAAGGGGCCGAAGGCCAATTTAGCTCAAAGGGAAATGATTCATTGATTTGCAATGAATCTATGGAACCGAATCACTGAAACGAGCAAATGACTCGCTTAGAATTCATTTCAACGGGCCGCAATTATAACCAAAGTGAAACACTATGTCTTAGCAAGGTAACTTTAGATCGAACAGTACAAGACATTAAATGTGCAAACACGACACAAGAAGATTTATCTTTTCAAATATATGGAAGACTTTATTAGCTATTCTAAACACAACTAAGGTCTAAACATAATCACGCACATACACACACATTCATACAGCCGCGAAAGGGAAAGAGTGAGTTGGAAAGAGTGAGAGAGAAAGTTTCAACTTTCTATATGCACGTAAGACATAACCTGAAAGGACCACCAAGCATTAATTTGAACCTTCATTTCTTAGAGAGGTTATTCAATTAACATTAAAGCACCAGTTCAGTTAGAGCCTGGAGTACTTGCACTTTGTAGTGGCTGAGGGAATTCCCTTTGTCTGCGTAGCGTCGAAGGGGGGGTTTCCCGGCCGGGTCCGTTGCGTGGTTTGTTGTCTTTGATGTGCAGGGATGGAAGTTCCTGGGTTTGCTGGTCACGTGTGACTAGCAGCCGAATGAAAAGTCTTTACGATTTCGAAGCGCGTTGCGGAGAGCCGTTTAAAACGAAGTTTTGCAGCAAACTTAACCAGTTAACCTTCGGACACCCGACGGCGCTCTGAGCTGTATTTATTGTTATCCAGGCATGTCATTTTAAGCTGTGAGCCCCCTTGTGGAGCTGAAGGTTAACAGGTTAAAAAAAAAACCATCACACATTTCCAAATCAGGACTCAAAGACAAATTCGGAAACGGATCATCATTCTTTGGTTGAATACAATCTTTCTTCAAAGTCTTTTAACATTTCTAACTTTTCTTTGGTAATGATTTTTTTCCATTTAAACAACAGCTGAGTTACCACACGTGTTGACCTCATCTTCAACTTCTCTTCCATTGCTTTAGAGTCAGATAAATCATGTCCAGTTATACGAACTAGGCTTCCAAGAGTAACGATTTTAGATTTAAATGAGTATGTCCATCAAAGCAGGAAAACATCCCTCCTTTGACACATCCAAACGTTGTCCACAAATCAACAGTTCTTGAAGAGTCCAGTACAAATAGTCCGTTATTTCACTTCTCGATATTTTAAAAAGTGACCATACTTTGAATAAATTACAATAAAAAATAGGTAACTTAGATACAGAAAACTTCTTAAGGTTCGTCCAGAACAAAGACTTGTCAAGACCCAGGCCTTCAAAGTTCCTAAAAATAATGGAAGCAACCAAACTCCAATTCTCATTCTCAGAACTTTCAAAAAAACCTTTGTATATACTTTAGCCAAAAGGCGGCCACTCGACTCTGTAGATGAATCAGACCTTGTTCCCCTTCATTTTTAGGCAGATACAAAACACTTTGTGGCACCCAATGTAAATTATCCCCAAAAAAATTAACTAAAATAGATTGAATTTTTTTCAGAAGAATTACTGCTGGGTCAATACATGCTAGCCAATGCCAAAGAGTAGAGGCTGCCAAATTGTTAATAATTAACACCCGCCCTCTATATGACATGTTAGAATGTAAAAACTTCCATTTATTCAAACGACCCACAATTTTTCTCTTCTATCCTCTCAAAATTCTTCTTTACAGTTATATCGTCTTCCAAATACACACCTAAATATTTAAACCCATCTCTGCTCCACTTTAACCCCGCAGGGAGACTGGGTTGTCCATGAGACCACTTTCCAACCAAGATAGCCTCACTTTTATTCCAATTTACTCTAGCGGAGGAAACAAGCATAAAATCCCTTAAAATCTTTGTTATCTTTGACACATTGCTGTGTTATTTAATGAAAATAACAATATCATCAGCATAAGCTGATAGTTTAAATACTTTTTCAAAATTTGGAATAGTTACACCCTTTAAATCTGCTCTAAACTTCTGTAAAAGGGGTTCAATTGTTAAACTATATAACATACCAGAAAGAGCACAGCCTTGCCTGATACCTCTAAAAACACTAAAGGGGGCACATAAGTCACCATTTACATTCAGTAAACTTTCAACATCACAATAAAGAGCTTTTAACTTATCAATGAAAATGCTATTAAACCCAAAAGCTTCTAAAACCTCCCATAAATAACTATGTTCAATTCTATTGAACGCTTTCTCTTGATCTATTGAAATCAAACCAAAATCCACATCAAAGAGCTTACTGATGTCAAACATTTCTCTAACAAAAGAAATATTATCGGAAATTTGCCTTCCTGGCACACAATAGGTCTGATCAGTATGAATGACCTCTTCCAAAACCCCACTCAATCTATTTGCCAATGCCTTGGACAGAATTTCATAATCACTACATAGCAATGACACAGGCCTCCAGTTTTTTATTTCACTCAGGTCTCCCTTCTTGGGCAGTAAAGTCAACACTGATCTATGGCAGCTCAATGGTAATCTTCCACTGTTTAGACTTTTGTTGATGACTGCAAGCAGATCAGCACCAATCTCAGGCCAAAAAGATTTATAAAAGTCTACAGATAGGCCGTCTATACCTGGTGCTCTGCCGCCTTCCATGCCTTGAAGAGCTTTCCTCAGCTAACGTTATCTAACAGAGACCGGTGTTCGCCTCTTCAGTCACCTGAGGAAGATCCTCAATAAACACATTAGTGTTTGACCTGTGTGTAAGTTCACTACTATATAGTTCTTTATAAAATTCTACCACTCTATTCTGAATTTCTGTATGATTTGACAAGAGTACACCATCCTTAGAACGCAAATCATGTATACATCTTTTTTGGCCATTTTTCCTTTCCAGATTAAAAAAAAATTGGAAGATACATCCATCCACTCTATATTCTTAAACTGGGATCTGATCAGAGCCCCTTGTGCTTTCAAGTCTAAAATTCCTGCCAATTCCTTGCTTTTTCAATTTAAAATTTCAATAAGCTCTTGATTTTGTTCAGTGCCAATAGATTCTTGTAGTTTCTTTATATCATTTTCTAGATTTACCATTGAAATATTTATTTATTTAGATGTTGTAAGCGTACTGTTGATTTAACAAGCAATTCTCTCATCCCTGACATTTTAAATACAACAATACACCCTATCGTTATCTCGGATCATGCGCCAATTACTATGACTATTAATAACAGAAATGATACAAAAAAAAAAAAAAAACTTTTAGATGGAGGATGAGTATCTCATTACTTCAAGACAACGAGTTTAATGAATACTTTAAAAAAGAATGGGCATTTTTCATAGAAACAAATACACCAGACATCTCTGCCGCAATCCTCTGGGAGACAGCTAAAGTTGTACTTAGAGGAAAGATAATATTGTACTCTACATACAAACACAAAAAGGAACAAAGTCAAGAAAAAGAATTAGAAAATAAAATACACAATATTTACTCTCATAATCCCAATGAACAGACTCTACAGGAAATAAATAAAACAAAAGATGAACATAATGACATTATAAATAAAAGGATGGAATTTCAAAAACAATGCCTTAGACATAAACATTTTGAAAATAATGACAAATCAGGTAAATATCTTGCTAATCTACTCAAACGTAATAGAGAAAAGACACTTATC
Organism: Pimephales promelas; assembly: GCF_988280905.1. Lineage (NCBI taxonomy): Eukaryota > Metazoa > Chordata > Actinopteri > Cypriniformes > Leuciscidae > Pimephales > Pimephales promelas. The sequence goes on from NC_142769.1 coordinate 16,025,859, forward strand.
CCGGTAATCAATAATCCACAAGGAAAGACACTCCACTCCTCACAAGATATCAATGATACTTTACGTACATTTTATAAACATCTATACAGTAATACAAAAGAACCAAAAATTAACGACACCAAATCATTTCTTAACAATTTATCTTTACCCAGTCTGAGCACAACACAAAGAGAATCATTAGAAGAACCTATATCAGAAACTGAATATAAACAAGCCCTTGATTCTCTGTCAAACAATAAAGCTCCAGGTTTAGATGGATACCCACCAGAATTTTACAAACATTTTTGATCAACTATATCACCATTATTCTTGCGAATGACAGCAGAAATTAAAAACACTTCTTCCATTCCACCGCACATGAATACATCGCTAATTTCAGTCCTGCTTAAACCAAACAAAGACCCAATGTTATGCACTAGTTATCGCCCATTATCTCTTCTAAATACTGACTTAAAAATCATAAGTAAAGGTTTGGCTACACGTCTTGAAACCGTAATTTCATCTCTGATCCATCCAGACCAAACAGGTTTAATCAAAGGACGCCAGTCATCAAACAATTCCAGACAATTATTCAACATTATGAACCTATGTAATCAAAAAAAAAAAAAGACATTAATCATATCACTAGATGCAGAAAAAGCTTTTGATAAAGTTAATTGGCACTTTCTGTATATGACACTTCAAAAATTAGGCTTCGGAGAGTGCTTTACTCACTGGATTAAAACACTATATAATAATCCACTAGCATCTATTAGAACGAATGGCATAATTTCATCACCATTCCAACTTCAGCGAGGCACTCGCCAAGGATGCCCCTTATCACCCTTACTTTTCGCCTTGTTTATAGAACCGCTTGCTGCTGCAATAAGACAGAATGATAAAATTTCGGGAGTTATATTTATACAAAATCCTAAAACATCTCTTTCTGAAATAATGAAACTCATCAATGAATATTCTATCATATCAGACTACTCCATAAACTGGACTAAATCAACAATTTTGCCACTGAACATGAAACCACATGATCAAAGCATACAAAACATCCCATTCAAAATTAGTAATATTACATTACATAGGAATAAACATATCACAGAACCTCTCTGACTTGTTTAGCCTCAATTTCAATCCACTACTGAAAACAATAAAAGATGATTTAACTCGATGGATGAATCTACCGCTTTCCATTATAGGTCGTATTGCAACAGTTAAACAAACAACATGCTAACATCACTGATACACATTGTGGGGGGAAAAAAAAACAATGAAGTGTTGACAAAAACAAATGCATGATGGAGACGTGGCTATTGCCTTTACCGGTTTACTTTGAGATGTAACCTTTAAAACTGCTGTTTGTGTATGTATCATTCGTATTATCATCAGTGCTTTATGTTATGTTGTATGTGTTCCATTTTGAAACGTCGGGTTCTATGATCAATATTGGACGTTCCCGTTGGATGTGATGGTTCTTGATTACCTCTCTCAAACCCAAATATTTTTCAAAAAAAAAAAAAAAAACTATTAGGGGTGTCCATGGTTAACCGGTTAACCGATTAACTGTTTAAAATTGCATAACCGAGTGAAACCTTTTTGCTCGGTTAAGTGGCGTCAATACATATTTGCACAAAACTTTGGCGTTTTTTTGATTGTCAATAAAAAATATTGTGAAATGACAGCGTTTCTATTAACGGTGTTATGCGACTAAAACATTTTTTTTCCTTTCGCGATAAGCCATTCCAAAAATAATGGCAACGGACGTTAGCACCGCACTAGACATTATTATTATTTATGGAAGGAGACGTGGTGTGTCATCCAAGCATTAATGGCAGGGAAAGTCACAGAGTTTCTGTGTGTTTCTCCCTCATTTCTGCTCCGCGGTCTTGATTGTGGCATTTCTTTGAGGTTTTGTCTAGTAGGCTATTCCTTGTATCTTTTATGAATTTTAAAAAAGAACTCTGCCTCGTATATGTCCAAACGGTCAGTGTACTTTTGTGTTCATTCGTTTCCCTTTATTTAATCCGTTGGCCTAATTGCAAAACGAAAAATGAACGGTTGTTGTATTTTGTAAAACGCAGAGTTGAACACCAAAATGTTCATTTGAACTGTAGGACTACGTCAAATGCTGCGCAAAAATATATAGGCTATATATCGACGAATTTTCAGATATTTGTTTGATTTTTTGCCCCTTTAAACATTTAAAATATTTGACAAATGAATATGGAAAGAAAAAAAAAAGATTTTACTGGTTTTCTGAGGCCAAATTAGAACCTGGAAATGATTTTCCCCGCAGTGCTGAATGAGAAGAGCCGTAACCACAGCCTACAGAAAGGGGATTTATAGATGATTTATAAGATATAATAAATGTGTCTGATAATAAAATAATATAAAATAACGAGGCATTAATTGTTTATTAATAAACTATTGTTTTCTAAATCAGTTTCTGCTAAAAACAAATCTCCATCCCCGGATGCACCTTTAGAGAGAAATACATAATTAGCTAGGCTACATAATTACATAGTCAGAAGATATTGGCTTTTGATTCGAATTTGTTCGTTTTAAATTGGACATTTAAAGCTTTAGTCTACAAACCTTTAGACAAAAGCTTTAAATGTCCAATTTAAAACGAACAAATTCGAATGCGGTGGCTGTTTCAGTTCTCGCGCTCCAGTTCACGGAGATCATCAAGCGCGCCTGTTTGTTAAAGCACAAAGTTTTCTTGTTATTGTGAGTTTACGCAAATAAATGTATTTGCGAATAATGTATTATTATTTTCTGTATGACCAGAAATGAAAGAGTAGTTTAAGTTGTTTCCACTGAAAGAACTGCAATGAAACTGCAAGTGTTCACATGGGCGTCGCAGCCTCCACATTAAGCACACACACTGGATATGCGTCAAAATATTGTGTTTATTTGTGCTTTGTTCCTTTTTTGGATAAAAGCGTCTTCTACATATGCAGCCTAATAAAATGTTACAATAATGATGATTATTATTATTATTTGCGGACACGGAGTTTTTGCGAAATGGACGTGTTGCCAATGTGCGTATTTTCAATTGGCAATTTCAGTTTGAAGGGTGATGGAAACGCGCCTACTTTAACTGCTCTGATAAGACTCTCCGATGGCCATAGGGGGGCAACCTAAGCCAGGGTGCCACCGCCACTGGGCACCTGCCCACCAGGAAAGGGAGGTGTTATTTAGGAAAACGGAGTGGATGTGATGCTACTTGTGGCCAAGAGCATCAAAGGGGGGACTGTAAGAAATTATAGTCTGCTCCGATCCAACTTCCACTCCAATATAGATATATCGAAATGTCCCTTCACTTAAAAGAGCTTATTTATTATAGAATCAATTCCTTACAATCTTAAACGTATCACAGAGTCATGTTTATCACCTATAGAGTGGGAAAGACAGTGGGTATTCAAGAACCATCTTGATTAGGGAGTTTCGAATAGATGTTATCACCTTAAACATTTGGCCATTCTTATTTGAAAGAAGATCAAAGATGTGAGCACAGAGGGACAACTTTTGTTATCCTCAATTTACATTTAAGACAAAGCTTCAGCTCCATGCTAAGAGAGAAGAGGAATTTGTTAACACAGCTGTTACGACAGAAGCAACTTCATTTACATTAAGAGGACAGTAACAGGATAAAAGGTGGAACATTTGAATGTTCTGGGTTCATTCTGACGCCAGTGAACCCAAGGTGCTTCGTGTGCCTTGCCACTGCTATGCTGTAAATAAACTTCATTTTGAGATCTTCGTGGTCCACTTCATTTTCCTTACAGCACGGTGCATGGTTGAAAGTGTAATGCAATGTTGGTTTGAAATGTGAATGCAAAAAGCAACAAAATACAACGCAAGGAAACACCAACGCAAAGTCCAAAACCAAAAAGCCCTCTCCCTTGGCTCAGATGGTGATCTTTTAAGCGTCTAAGGTCACAGGTGTTTCCAGTATTGAGGCAATTAGGCAATTTGATGCAATTAGTGGGCTCAGGTACCAACGGCAATACTCAAGGCCAACAGCAGTGGTCGTCATACTGATGAATGGCATCAGTTAACTGATGGTTTAGAAATGCAGGGTTCAGTAATCAATCAAGACATGGAGGTGGAAGGCAAGGAAAAAACTGGGAAATAGTCAAACTGATACTGAAAGTAACACTGACCTTTCAGAATGCAGTGTTACTTTTGATCAGACAAAAGACGAATCTTCAGAAAAATCTTACAGTGTGGATGATGTTAAGCTCTTTTTGAGAGTAACAAAGAATGCAAGAAATGTGCATATTTCAGAATACTTTCCTGATTTGATGCAATTTGTAGAAAAAACAAAGAGTTTTAGGAGTGAAGGTCTTTTTTCTGATCAAGAGGTTTACAGACTGAAAAGAAATTCTCACAAAAGTACAGTTTCAATTAGGAATTAATGCTGAATAGTTTTAAAATCACACTTATGAGATGAGGCTTTTTTGTGTCTTGATTATCCTTTTCTTTTCTTTAATGAAAGAGTTTCATTTTGCTTCCCTTAATTTAAATGAGGCACGAGAAGGGAAGAAAAGGTTTGAATTATATGAGTTAATGAAGATAAAGAAAATAGATTTTCTGTTTGCACAAGAAACTCATAGTGATGTTTCCAATGAGAAAGATTGGGCAAGAGAATTTGATGGGTTAACCGGTGTTGCTATTTTATTTTCTAAAAAGTCCATTCCAATTTCTTATGAAGTAGAAGAAGTTGTAAAAGGCAGATTTTTAAAAATAAGGGCTCAATTTGACAATGCATTTTATTGCTTCGGTTGTATTTATGCTCCCACCAATGCAGTTGAAAGAATGGGCTTTTTGAATACATTATGTAAAGCATTAAGTGATTGTAATACTGAGGATTTGTTCTTATTTGGAGGTGATTTTAATTGCACTGAATTTGCTTCAGATAGAAATCATGTTGAGCCTCATATGGCTTCTCGAAAAAGGCTAATTCAGTTAATAGAAACACATGATCTGGTTGATATTTGGAGGAATTTTCACAAGATCTTGTAATTACTGTATTTCTAAATTACCAGTTAAGATGTCGGAATTTCATAAACAAGCTCTGTTAGCCTGGAAGCTTTGTTATTCACACAACTTTTCACCACATAAATCTATAATTTGGAACAATGAGTATATTATTAGAAGGAACAAATCATTGTATTTACAAAATTGGATAGATAATAATATCATTTACTTAAAAGACTTATTTAACCCTAATGGTCAACTTCTTAGCTATGAAGACTTTCTCACACAGAAAACTTTCCCTGTAAAATTTAAAGAATTTAGCTCAATAATTCACTCTATTCCCAGTGGAATATTAGAATTAATGAAAAGCTAGAGCAAAATGTACAACGAATTACTCCTAACATTCTTTACATAAATGACATTGACATTCTAAGCAAGAAATGTACTAATAAACATATCAGAGAATGTTTCTACAATGCAAAAAAAAAAAAAACCTAAAGGGAAATTTTTCTGGAATGCTGTTTTTATAAATATTAATTGTCAGAAGGTATGGCTTGTTCCTTTTAAATTTTTTGTCACCAATAAAATTAGAGAATTACATCTAAAAATATTACACAACATATTGTCACCGGGGTGTGGTGCAGGGGTGCAGGAGTGCAGGACGAAGGAGTGGGAGGAATCCAGTTTAACATCAAAATACGAATTTATTATCAACATACAGGCAGGAAGGCAGGGAAACAGGCGCAAACACCAGGTAACATCAAACATCGACTGACAAAGACAGACTGAATAAGATCGAACTAAATAGACAGAGGAATCAAACTAAATGGAGTGCAAACAGGTGAAAATGATGACGAACAGACGAGGAACAGGTGGCTGATGAGGGAGTGAGATCAGGAGAGGAAACAAAAGGATCCGGGGAAGCGTGGTGCAGATGACGAGACAAACAGGTGAAGACGAAGACTGTGACATCACTCCCCCCTCCCGGTAGGCGTGACCTCACGCCGTAACATCAGCGGGGAGGGGGGGTGGGCGCCCTGGAGGCTGTGGAGGACGTGGTCAGGCGCAGGAAGCCCCCCAGGGCGGAGCAGGATGAGGGCGTGGCCAGGGCGGAGCAGGATGAGGGCGTGGCCAGGGCGGAGCAGGATGCGAGGACCCTTCGGGTGGCCACGGCGGTGAGAGCCCTTCAGGCGGCCGTGGCGGTGAGAGCCCTTCGGGAGGCCACAGCGGTGAGAGCCCTTCGGGTGGCCGTGGCGGTGAGAGCCCTTCGGGAGGCCACGGCGGTGAGAGCCCTTCGGGCGGCCACGGCGGTGAGAGCCCTTCAGGCGGCCGTGGCGGTGAGAGCCCTTCGGGAGGCCACGGCGGTGAGAGCCCTTCGGGTGGCCGTGGCGGTGAGAGCCCTTCGGGAGGCCACGGCGGTGAGAGCCCTTCGGGCGGCCACGGCGGTGAGAGCCCTTCAGGCGGCCGTGGCTGGGACACTGGGCCCCCCCCCAAAAAATATTTGGGTTGAGTCCCCGGGTGAAGGGCAGATGGGGAGTGGATGGTCTCGGGCTGGACGGTCTGGACGGTCTCGGGCTGGAGGGGCCGGACGGTCTCTGGCTGGACGGTCTGGACGGTCTCGGGCCGGACGGTCTGGACGGTCTCTCGCTGGACGGTCTGGACGGTCTCTCGTTGGACGGTCTGGACGGTCTCTGGCTGGACGGTCTGGACGGTCTCGGGCCGGACGGTCTGGACGGTCTCTCGCTGGACGGTCTGGACGGTCTCTGGCTGGACGGTCTGGACGGTCTCTCGCTGGACGGTCTGGACGGTCTCTGGCTGGACGGTCTGGACGGTTTGGACGGGGCTGGTTGGAACCAGCAGTGAAGAGCATACAGTCTCTGGAGGGCTGGACGGAACCAGCAGCGAAGAGCATACAGTCTCTGGAGAGCTGGACGGAACCAGCAGTGAAGAGCACACAGTCTCTGGAGGGCTGGACGGAACCAGCAGTGAAGAGCATTCAGTCTCTGGAGAGCTGGACGGAACCAGCAGTGAAGAGCATACAGTCTCTGGAGGGCTGGACGGAACCAGCAGCGGAGAGCATACAGTCTCTGGAGAGCTGGACGGAACCAGCAGCGAAGAGCATACAGACTCTGGAGGGCTGGACGGAACCAGCAGTGAAGAGCATTCAGTCTCTGGAGAGCTGGACGGAACCAGCAGTGAAGAGCATACAGTCTCTGGAGAGCTGGACGGAACCAGCAGTGAAGAGCATACAGTCTCTGGAGGGCTGGACGGAACCAGCAGCGGAGAGCATACAGTCTCTGGAGAGCTGGACGGAACCAGCAGCGAAGAGCATACAGTCTCTGGAGAGCTGGACGGAACCAGCAGTGAAGAGCATTCAATCTCTGGAGAGCTGGACGGAACCAGCGGTGAAGAGCATTCAATCTCTGGAGGGCTGGACGGAACCAGCGGTGAAGAGCATTCAGTCTCTGGAGAGCTGGACGGAACCAGCGGTGAAGAGCATTCAATCTCGGAAGAACTGGATGGAACCAGCAGTGAAGAGCATTCAGACTCTGGAGAGCTGGACGGGACCAGCAGTGAAGGGCATTCAGTCTCTGAAGAACTGGACGGAACCAGCAGTGAGGGGAGTTTCGGCTCGGGAGGGCTGACGGTGCGCGCAGGTTCGGCAGGGCTGACGGTGAGCGCGGGCTCGGCAGGGCTGACGGTGCGCGCAGGCTCGGCAGGGCTGACGGTGACCAGAGAAGATGAGGGTTCAGGGGTTGGAGTGGTGCTGGTGACTTCTTCCACGGTGAACGGGGATTCACAGCACACCAGCACCCACTCCACACAGGCGAGGAAATCATCTGCTGGACCGCTCCCTGGGAGGCGTGCCCGGGTCCGCTCGCTGAGGCTGGCGATGTAGAAAACACACAGCGAGCGGTCCGAATAGTGAGTGTGGAACGCCAACTCCAGAAAGTCCCTGGTATGGGACTCCAGGGAGCGGTCTTCCTGGTCCAAACAGAGGAGGCTTACCGCTGGAAGGTCCATAATTCTCAGTTATTGTGGTCAGTCGATCTGTCACGGGGTGTGGTGCAGATGACGAGACAAACAGGTGAAGACGAAGACTGTGACATCACTCCCCCCTCCCGGTAGGCGTGACCCCACGCCGTAACATCAGCGGGGAGGGGGGGGGGGCGCCCTGGAGGATCCGGGGAAGCGTGGTGCAGATGACGAGACAAACAGGTGAAGACGAAGACTGTGACACATATACCCATCTAAAGTGTACATTTCAAGATTCCTTGATATTGATAACAAATGTACTTTTTGTAAAAATGAACTTGAAAATGTAACCCACTTGTTCTATTGTTGTTCATACAGTAATGATTTTGGAGAGAACTTGAGAATTATATATTATGTAAAACAAAACATAGAATCAACATTGAGGGGAAGAACATTATCACTTACTATGAACACAAAGAAAAGAAACTATGTACTATAATAAACCTTTACATTTTGTTAGGTAAGTTTCATATCCATAAGTGTAAATTGCTTGATCTGCATTTTTCCAAAATCCCATCACTGCTGCAAAGATTGGAAATCAGATTTAGTGGCTCTAAAGTCATTCCAAAAAAACTTAAAAATATCTCAAAATTCCATGTCATTTAAAAGACTGTTATTAAAGTGCCACATTGCACTCTTTGGTTTTACGGATCCTAAAGTTACAAAACACTGTACTAAACTATGATCCGAAAAACTAACTGGAATAATAGAACAATCTCTAAAAATATTAAGTTGATGTCCAAAACCATAAAATCTGTCCAATCTTGCTAAAGACAACCTATTATTACAAAGAATGAACCCATGTATATTGTATGTGTGTAGTGGATAGAAAGATGGAAAGGACATTGAAAGGCATCCAGACAACGATTTTTTAATTGTTGGTCAGCTCCAAAAAATGGAAAAATCCTGACCAAACGGAGGTACCCCATTTAGCTGTTTCTCAAAGTGTGGCGTGTGGGCGCGGCCTACTGTTGGGGAGTAGAGACGAGTGGGGCACGACAAACAGGTTTTTTTCGTGCCCATCTTTTTAATTCCTTTATTATTGACCATACACTCAAAACAAAACAATAACACATTTAAATGTAAGCCTTACTTAACCTTTTCACACGTAAGTTTAAAAGTTTTTCAAGGCGACCGTTATTGATCGTAGTATCATTTTATGGTTGCCATGGAGACGCGTCCTTCATTGCTTGTCACACCGCAGCCACAACAGCTGAATGACTGATGATCTGTTTTTATTTATTTTTTTATTCAGAATTTCACAATTTGCTAGCTATATTAGGATCTGATATTCCGATTGTCAAATATGTGCAAGTGGATGTGTTTTGTTGTTAAAACACCTTTGCTGTAGGCTATGCACAACGTATTTAGGTAGCTTATCTTATACGTACATTATTAGGAATTTGCCACCTTCAGCTCAATTTGATATTATTATTATTATGATTTTATTTTTTGTTCTTTTTGCATGGAGTTTGCAAAGTGACAAAATGAATCATCATAGCACAACTAACGTTAGTCCACACTTGTATTTTCTCAGTTTCTGAATTTTATGTTATTAGAGGCTATATCAATGCAAACACAATTTTTCCATCTACTTTTGAGTCGTATTTCATGCAAAGTGATAATATAATTGCACTTTCTTTTTTCTCTGTTTGTTTTTGGTTTTAATGCTGTTAGTTTTTACAATGTGATGTTAATAAAATACATTTTAACAGTTAAACTTAAAGCCTAGTTTCTTAACATTTTGTTGGGTTGATTAGGGACAGGTGGGGCTCGGAACCCTTTCCTACCTCAGAAGTGGGGAATAAAAGTATCACAATGTATTTCTAATACAGGAACGGCAAATTAGCATGTTACCATTTACAAAAGAAAATTATTCAATAAATAAATAAATTAATAAATATGGCGCGAGTGTAACCCCCCCAATGGTAGACCCAAAGTTACGCCCTTGCTCTCCACACACTCCCCGAGCACATTCGCATTCACCGCTCAATCGCGAGTGACTGTTAGTACTATTAGTTACTACAGCTGAGCCTACAGTTTTCTAGCTAGCTATGCCTTCGACACGGACATGCATGGGCTACTACCTGGATGCGATCATGTACAAAACAGATCGGTATCTTCATTTAAATTCCCCTAAAAACGATCACATCAAGAAGAGGTTTTTAGAGAGCCTATACCTTGATGAAGTTCTGAGGATCACCGACACCAACACCCGCCTCTGTAGTGATCATTTTACACTGGATAATTTTATAAACTTTCCTCAGAGACAACCATAGAGAGACAACTTGGATTCACTGATAATCCGCTGTTACTGGTGAACGGGGCCGAAACGACGATCTCCCGCCTCAGTGTTCATCCTCCCGTCTCCAAAAGCTAAGCTAATCAGCTAACGGTAATATCACCGTCAACAGCTTTCCTGTGAGTGGGCGTGGTTTCAGCGCAGCCAGCCGACACGCCCCCAGCGTTTGAGAGCAGAAAATCTGCTCATTTTTTCATGATTTTGATAGCTTATTTTATGCACTTCCCGACTTTTTTTATCATTCAAATTTGGCTGGGTGGCTAATAACACATTTTTCTGTGGTATGACAGACTCAGAACACATACTTAAATTTGACTTTACAGGGACTTTAAAAACTCACACTGGGTGGTCAGCTAGAATATTTTAAAGTTGCGTGTGAAAGGTTAAACAGAGGCATCTCAAGGCTTTGTGTCTGTGAACAGATTTATATTGTACCATTACACAACCTTTTATTCATACACAATGAACTGAAATCAAGTGAGAACACAAAAGCATTCATGCACAAGGAATGAGTACTTAGAGCAAAGTGACTCTACTTCCTGTTCCTGTCTGCCTTGCATTTTGGCCAAAGCAGAATTGTCGCTGAAACTCTATCATCTTCAGTACAGATTCTTAATATTTGAAATTTAAGTTGTAATTTATGACTAAAATTTTAATTACTGACATTTCAGAACTTTTGACTTTTGTCTGTTTAATACAGTAAAGCTACTTTAATGCAATCTATATTGTATTAAAAGCTATACAATAAATGCATGTATGAGAAATACATTAAGTATATCTTATTTCAAAAAATGTGAACAAGCACAATTTTGATCAAACACACCTGACTCAGTTTGTCCAGAAATGGCCTCAGTTTGGTCCCCACAACACCTCCCATGGCCTTCATCAGGATGCAATAAGTCTTGATGTGCATTGGTCAAGTCTGAACATGAATCTCTGCCCCAGATTGATTCTCCTGAATTCCTCCTTGATCTAATGTGACAAAATGATTCAAGAGTACAACAGCAGAAATTTGGTTAAATAGACTGATGCAGGGAGCAAGGGTTAATTATGTACAAGGACTGTAGATATCAACAGTGGAGTGAACAATCCAGCACTTTCTTTTGTAATGTGCAAATCCAAAAGAGAAACACTAATTTGGCAATTGAATTTTAACTTTGAGTTTAGTACATTTCAAGTTTATTTATTTTTTCATGTGCTAAATCAGTTACTGTTGTCAATATTAATATTGCCCGTGATTGCCACACACACGACCTCTACAATCAACTTAGTGCAGCCGCAGGATGCTTTTAGAAACGCAGCCCTGCTTATTTTGAGACCTCATTTATGCACGATTTAGTGCGATTGAAAAAAAAAATAGCTTTATGTGTAGACGTTCCATCCTGAGCAATATTCAGCAAGAGCATTCAAACTTTTCCATATAGTCAACAGTATAACGTTACTTCAGCAGGAGAGCGGTTGACATTAAATTGTTCATTTAAGGCCCAATTTTAGCTAGCAGTTAAAATGGTAAAGATTGTCTACTAATTTCTACTTAGTTTGACATTTTTACACGAAAAACCGTGCTTTGTGAATCTATAAAACTACTGAAAACTTTTCCGATTAAATATAAATAATGTAGGAAGTGAAAAGGGGTTAACGTGGATAACCCACACGCGTTGCACTATGAGGCCATGTTAT